>NW_020884873.1:11021081-11043936 GCF_003945725.1 Corapipo altera
CGGCGGGGCCCCCCCGGCTCGGGACGGCGGCGCTGGGGAGGGAGGGAGGGAGAGAGGGAGGGAGGGAAGGAGAGAGGGAGGGAGGAAAGGAGAGGGAGGGAGGGAAGGAGGGGGGCTGGCGCGGTGCCCCCGCTCTCAGCGCGGCATGGCTGCGTGTGCCGGGGCGCCTGCAAAAGTTGCACTGGGGGTGAGAGAAAGGGAGAGAGAGAGACGGAGGGAGAGAGAGGGAGACGGAGACCGAGACGGAGAGGCGGAAAAAAAAAAAAAAAGGAGAAAAAAAAAAGCAGCGAAGGGAGTTTGCAAATAATCAAGTGCCGATGGCACCGATCGCGGCTTCCCAGAAGGAGCGGGAGCGAGCGAGAGAAACCCTCTGCTGAGATTATGTGGGATCTTGTTTAACAACACATTTCAATCAGGAGAAAAAAGGAACAGTCAACAGAAGTTGGTGAAACTCTTCTGTCTTCCCCCCCCCTCCTCTTTATAGAAAAGAGAGGAAGGGGAAAAAAAATAAAAAGGCAGCTGATTGAAGCTTTGTAACTGACTGGCTGTGGGGATCATATAATTTGAGCTCATGTTTTACAATAGCATGGAAAATTCCTACCTCTCCCCCTCTCCCCAAATAAATCTTCTATTCCCTCAAGGCATTTCACAATCTGGTTCACTGACAAAAGTTCCAATTTATCTTTTTTTTTTTTTCGTTTAGCTTACTTGCAGTGTAAATATTTAGCGGATGCATTTAAAATAAACATACGTTGTTGCTTTTAGGATTCAGGTTGTGTTTTTGGTTGTTTTTTTTTTTTTTTAAAAAAAAAGGAACCACATCAAAGAAGTGTTTACTAAGTAAGATTGACAGCCTATTCTCTCCCTCCCCTCCCCCCCCCCCAGCTTTTTTTTTTATTTTAAATGATCCGTCTCTCCGGTTGAGCTCGTGCTGTAGAATCACCAACCCGACCAACATCATTTTTGTCAGTGCATACAGGAAAGCAGTAGGTGAAGCTACAGGAGCCCCCACTGCCTGACAGGAGCTTTACAAAGGAAGGTCAATCATCAGGTACCCATTAGGAGGGCAAAGGAAGCTGAGACTCATGCAAAGCCTCTGGCAAAGGTGGAAACAAAACCTCGGGCTGTGATCCTGCATTAACTGCCGTCTGGATCTGTCTGCCTGGAGCTCCTTGCAGATGAGTAGTCTGGGACTGGACCAGTGAAGACATACTCTCTCTGTGCCTGCAGTTATTGCTGGTCCCCAAAAACGCTGCCTCTTGCTCAGACCTCTCCCACCGCAGTATTTGATCGCAGCACTGCTCAACACCCGGCTACTCCCATTGATGTCTCAAGGAGGAGGCAAGAGGTAACTTTTACTTGTGGATTTCAGTGAGAGCCAAGTGCTCCTGCCAGCCTGGCCCCTCATCTCGGGGTGCTGCGGGTGCCTACGCTGGCAGATAAAAGCAGGCCAGGGAGCAATGCGTGGTGACCCAGCCGATGGAGCAGGATGGCCATGCTGCGCTGTGGAGGATGTGATTCCCAGGCTCCCGTGGGCCCTCTTGTTAGCAAGGTATTTTCAGTGTTTTGCATGATTTTTCTCCCTCCACTGAAAAATGCCTGAAACTACAGGAGAGCTGTCTCATGGCCCATTAGCATTCTGTTTACTGCATGAAGCTGAGGATATGTGTTAAATGTGTCGAGGAGTGCCATGCAGGACTGGTGGAGGTGATTGAGAGCTCCAAGTAGGCTGGGATGGCATTGGAAGACTATGTACAGCAGAGGGAGCAAAACCTGCTCCTGTCTCATCCCTGCTTCATTTTGAGAGTGATCCCGAGACCAACCACGGTCAAATCTTGGAAAGAAATGGTGCTGTCTCCAGCTGGACCACTGGGGAAGTCCAGGCCAGAGGTGGAGGGCAAGCGTGCGGATGGACACGGGCACAGTACTTGAACTTGCTTCCCGCCCCTCTTTTATTCAGCCATGGTAACCCTCAGGGTTCGGCTCTAGCCATGAGTAGAAAATCCAATATTTTCTTGAAACGTGTTTCTGGTCATTATAATTCTGTACCACTCTCTTCTTTATGATGGAGAACATGATCTGCTTTCCAAGACTACTAACGCTTCTGAGCCCAGCCTGCCTCCTTGCCCTCCATCAGAGCAGCAGCCATGGAGCCCTGTCTCAGAGCCACAGAGAAGTGCCGGAGAAAAGCAGCGAACAAAACCAGAGGAGCAGGCTGCTATAGGAGCCAGCTTCACTTCTTGCCATTGCATTGTGCTGCAGCATAGCTCCAGGTTAGTCACATCATCCTTACTCTCCTTGGCTGCAGAATGGGGGCGGGGGTACCAGCCTCTGCTATGTGAAACTGCACTGATAGGGTTTTTTCCCTCTGTTTCTGAGCTATCCCATAGCCCTTAGGGTCTGCATTAACTCCATGTCCATCAAAGCTGGCATGGCATAGGAACTAAAAACATAAACCAAACTCACTCCTCACCCCTTTTGCCAGAAGAAAAGAGGAAGAGGTCGACAGAGGAGTCTGCAGAACTCACTGCGTGTGGCCTGGACATGAAAGTGGCGTCCCTGGCCCTGTGGCTGGTGGGTAGAGCACCAAGAGGGATGCAGGAGCAACCAAACCTGCGTGTAACATAGGCAAATGCTAAAGCTGTTGCCTTCAAAGCACAGGTTATTCTGCTTCTTTTAGGGGAAAGGTGATGAACTTGATGGACTACTTGGCTGGTCTAGGACGACAATTCCTGATTGCCTCTCAGGTTCAGTATCGCCAAGGACATTACAGATTCTCATCTGCTGATAATGGATCCAAAGATAGGAAAACTAATAGGGAAATTTTCACCAACAAGGACTGTTCTGATCTTACATGTTTTTAAATGTTGTTGCCAAATGAGGCCACAGCATATTCGGTAAACAAAAACCAGCCCCAACAGGTCCTGACCTCGGCCCAGACTGGCTGCGAAAACCTGGTGCGCAGAGGAAGCTGGCGGTTTGTGGGTACGCAGAGGGAGCAAGGATTTGCCCTGCTAGGCACAGCCTTCCTTCCCAGCTCACACACGGGCCTCTGCCAGAGAGTCTCCTTCAAAGAGGACTTAGGGCGTATGACTGGATCCAAGGTGCACAATCCCTTGCTGGGCACAATCCCCATTTCTGTGCACAGATGAGGATGCACTGTGGAGGCAGCCCAACTCTGAGCCTACAACCTTCTTTCCATTCTCTCCAAAACTGAGCATCCATGCAAGGATGTTACACCTTAGGCCCCTGAGCTAGAGACAAAACCGTGGTGTGGACATACCTGTCAGGAGCCAGTTGTTGGCAGCGCAGCTGCAACAGTCCTGGGACAAGGCCGTTCTGCTGGAGAGATCATGGTCCACTCTCTGCAGGCCTGAGACTGCAGGAGGTGTCACTAAAATTTTGAATCCTGAGAGACTTTCCCACCTCAACAGACTACTTCTTCTCTTTGGCCTCTTCACTCAGGAGAGGATGGCAAACCAGCACCGGAGAAGCATATATTAATGTCTCATCTTAAGATTTTTCATTTCTCCATTTGCATATTTGGGTCTCCTATAAACACAGCCGGGGTCTGAGTGCAAGTACATGGCACGCTCAGCCGTGTCACGGAGTATCATGTACCACCAAGGTCGCAGCATCCCCACCTATGTCTACGATGGCTATGGGGTGGTGATGGCAGATACTAAGCCAGGGCAAGGAGAGGTGGCCTTTTAACAGCCCTGGGCGGGCACTCAAGGGGGTCCATTTCTGCTCCCCATACACAAATCTTGGTGGTCTTAGCATGTAACTCACTTCTCCAGAAAGGCACATGGGGTTTGACTGGTGTCTCAGGGGACTGCTGGTAACAACCTCAGCCTATACTTAACTGCAGTGGGAGTAGAAGAGGTTGCTGTTTTTTGCTGGAAATGTGAGAGTTTGGGCTTCTCTTTCTTTTCTCTTAGAAATTAATACAAATTTTGTAAGTCAAGATATAAGAAGGAAGGCAGGTGAGTTTTAAAACATTCATTCCCATTTTAGGGGGGTTGTGTGAATGGACACAGGGTGCCCTTTGGTCTCTCAGAGCCAGAAACACCATGGTGGCATTGCCTCCTCTTCTCTGGTACCTCCACCAAGCCCTAGCTGTGCCAAGAGCATGGCAGGGGCATTTGCAGAGGTGCCTGCTGCTGAGATGCAATGTCTTCCTCTTTCCCTCAAAGAAAGCTGAGGGGGTTTGTGGCTCCAGCTTTCTTGGTTAATCATCCACTGCATTTGTTTCTTTGGAAAGATTGAGCCTAAGAATGTATTAATAAAAGACTGTAAGGTACATTAAGAAAATAATAACATAACAAACCAAAAAAACCCAAAGAAAAAACAGGAGAGAAAGGCTGTAATCACACAAGGTGAGCACATCCCGTTCAGTGACAACCTTTTATACCTATTTGCCTTTTATACCTGTGGTGGAGCTGGAAGGCAGCATATTGTTAGTAAGGATCAGGTCCCAAATATTTTGCGTTAAGCAAAAGAAAATATTTTCTTAAAACACCAGGGGAAGGTTTCCCAGTGAAATACACACAGATGTTTTCTTTTTAAATGTAAATCAGTGAGGGAATGGACAGTTTAATTAAAAGTAAAATTATTAGGTAAGTGCTCAGGGAATCTACTTTATTTGCTGAGTACACTCACATATTTTTACTGGTGAGTCAATTGCAATTTTTAATTTCTTTCCACTTAATAAGACCAGCTCAGAGACTAGCCACTGTGATGTGGAATATTTGGGGGAGGATTTTTCCGTGGATAGCAGGAGTGTCTGTCCTGTGTACAAGTTGTGGATGCCCAGGCAGTTTGCTATGGTATGTCCATTCCCAGCCTTACATCACTGATAATCACAGTATCACAGAATATTCTGAGTTGGAAGTGACCCACAAGGATCATCATTAGCAAACACTCATTATAGGCTGCCTCTGCAGAGATTTCCTCACCTGGAGAAAATCCTGTCCCTTGTGACAGGGATTTTGGGTCCTAACAACTCAAACACTTGTGGTAATGGCTGTCTGGGATGCTAAGGGAAGGGGACTATAATTTTAACTGACTTTACACCCTGTTGCTGCTCTGTTGCTAGACTCTACTCCCTTTAGTATGACCCATCCCTTCACACACAAGTCTTTTTGCAGGCAGGTGTTTTGTGGAAGCCCCTTCCCTCAAGCCCATGTGTCCCTCTTCAGCGTGGCAGATGATACAGACAGACTCCTGAGCACATCAGAAAACAGTCAGCGAAAATATGCTGTATACTTGAGTGGGGTTGAGGACTGATGGCTCAGTCATAGCTGAAGTTCAAAATAAGACCACAAAAACCTCCAACAAAATTATCCCGTGCACCATCGAGTTGGACTCTGTAAGAACTCAGATATTTTTACTCAGTCTGAACATCAGTGGCATCCTCAGTGCAGTTCGTGTGATGTAAATGCCTCTTTCAGGGGGTAACAAATGGATTTACGATGCAGACATACAGGGGGATAAGACTTAATTCCCACTATGAAACCAGATGATGCTGATAAAGCCTCAGTGGCTTCAGCAGATGTACCCCGATATAGACAGGAGTGTGGCAATGGACAGATGTTGTGAAACGCTTCAGGTACCACGGATGGCAGAAAGGTGCGATGAAAGCACGCAGCCTGATTAGTGCCCTGGGGAAGGCAGAGATCTGGGTCACCTCAGCCAGGCCTACCACCACATATGATGATCACATTTCTGAACTTTCATCTGCATTAGGAGTATCACAGAAATAAATGCCCTAAAAATGATGTGGCCTCTCTGTTTGAGGGGTTAAACACAGTTTCCCATCGTTGAGCTTTTGCAGTTGGCTCAGGTATTGTCACAGGGTCTTGGATCCTTTTCTTATTATTATTAATAAAAGAAACTTTGAAATATATTAAGAAAAAGTGCTTATCAGATAATGAAATTCTAGCTGTGGTTGTCTTTCAAACAACCAGGGCCATGATTTAATTGGAAGTAATTATAGTCTTTTCTGAAGTATAATTTTTAGGGTATTTTTTCCCCTGACATTTGCAGTGTGGAAATTAAAAATAAAACGATGTCAGAATCACAAGATTTCAATCTGTCTTCAAACAATAATGTGGGCTAGTGTCAGAGTTTTGTCCTTGGCTGGAAGGAGGAAAAACTCACCAAAAAAAGTCCTTATGGTGAAAATTGCCAATAGCACCCACTTGTGCATTTTCTGTGCTCAGAAATTCCTGGGAGACTCCTGCTCACTAGAAAGCCTCCTAACTCTGGTGCAGTGGGAAAGGGCACAACAGCACCTAGCTCCTGAGAGCATCACATTTGTGATGCAGGCTTTGTTAATTATTCCACCGGTAAACGCTGTATTGAGACACAATTAGAGCAAGGAAAAAACTTTTCCCATTCTACACAACAGAGATTAAATGTAGTCCTTATATCCTGCTAAAAACAATCCAGGGTGTAACAAAGATATTTCCATGCTTCTTTTCCCCCCAGTACTTTTTCCAATTTTTAAAGAGGAAATTTTTCAAATTATCTCTTTCTAAATTTTACCCTGTTTTCACTTTGCAATTCCTCAGCTTCCTTTGGTGAAACTACCAGTGCATCCTCTAAACTCCAACTCACACACTCTACCTTACTTGAAATGCTATTTCCAAGGGAAGGACAGTCTCCAGCATCAACTCAACTTTTTTTGGTGGCCATTGGCATCAGCAGGGCCCTGTGGGCAGATCCTCAATTCCTATCAGCTTGTGTGGCTCTACTGGTACTGGATGCTACGATGCCCCTGAACACATATGCATCTCTAAATAAAGCCACTCAGAAGGAAAGTTTGGCCCAGACTTTTAAATCGCATTCTTCAGACTCCAAATAATTTCTGTATGGATGCAGACATGCACATGAGGAATTATCTTGCACTCTGAACTCTCTGCTTCTGGATCTGAAATTTTGTATATAATGCCCATTTTAAATCTGTTCCTGAACACCAGTCAAAGGGACAGGAGGAAACTATTTCAGATTAAAAGGGCAACACGTATGAAAAGAAAAAGGTACATATGAGGCAGATTGTGATTCTACAGCACTGTATAAAGTGCTGTAGAGGAATGTATGAGGGATAGAGAACTAAGGTTCTGCAAAATGTGTTGACTTTTTGAAGAGGCATCAACTATCATTATAGACTCTATGGAGTTATTAACCAGATGATTTACAAGCCAAATTCCTAGTGGGCAATACCTGCCTGATCCACTTACATATCCTGCCTCGCCACTCAGCTTTATTTATCCCATTCTCTACTCTCCACCTTAAAAAATCCCATTGCGTGGCATTACCAGCACAGAACAGCTATGTTTCATCTCAGACATGGCTTCAGCAACAAGGTAAGAGATTTCCATCTATTCTTCAGCCTCTGAAACAACCTTTTCAAATAAAGGTATTTTATTAAATGGGAAAAAAAAATTATACAGACTGAGGTAAAATTTTGGTCAGGCCTTATAAAACAAACTCAGTGACTTTAAAGTAATAAAACTTTCTGTGGCACTTAGCCTAAGCTGATCTTCTATACTATACTTCAGGGATAAGTGCAGATGTGCTGACAGAAACCTCGTGGCTTCCAAGCCATGTGCTGTGTAGAGCTTTGAGGGATTTTCTGGAAAGCAACTACTTTTCCCAAGTTAAACATTTTTATCTCCCCTCCCAAAACGTCCAGCAGACCAGCAGTCTTTCAAAGACAAGCATGCGTGTTTACTTCCACGACTTTCATGCTGTCAACAGAAAATATTTGAAATTGCAGGCAAAGTTTCCAAGAAAGCAGAGATGAAGATTTTCTTTGCTTAGATTAAATTTCCAAGTGTCTTCCAGCACCACTCCTGCCTTTGCACCACTCCCTCGCTCAGCTGGGAGCCTGGAGATCTGAGTCCATGACTTGACCACAGATCTGTTCAGGGACTTGGTGTGTTTAGGCACTGTGGGCCAAGGAGTATATTTGGTACATGCAGTGCCTGCCACAACCCAGCACTGAGCTTGGCGGGATGGGAAACCCTCCTAGTATTTACACTTATTTGACTACTTAATGGGCATTATCTCCTTCTCCAGCCCAGATCTCTACAAGAGCCAAACCTGACCATGATGTCCATCACTGTTAATGCTGTACCAATAGTAATAGCTAAGCAATTGGTGATGGGTTCACACAAGAGCATTGTTCCTTGTTGGTTAGCCGCAGCCTGTGACTGTGGCTTTAACAATTGTGATGATCAGGTCTTGTCTTGGGACCCTGCTGCCCACCCACTTCTGTGCTGAGAGAGCCGAATAAATATTTACTACTTCTCAAAATAACACCCAGACACACTCACCCTTACCACTGCAGAGTAGTTCATCTAATTGAAATAAGAACATAAGTAAACTGTTTGTCAAGGCGGTTTATTAGGAAAAGATTGCTGTGTCAGGAGCTCCCTCACTGCGAGAGATGCTGTGTTGTCTCTCTTAATATTTAATGCCATTTTAATAATATTTCCTAGTTAGGGGGGCAGGCTGATGCTACAGACTAAAGGCCAAGCCTGCCAAAGTGGGGAGGAATAAAAGCTTGAGGTCAGCTTCACTCCATTGACTTCCCCACCTGGAGGCTACGCAAAGAGCAATGTTGCTCTCAGCCACGCCCAGGTCCTTCTCTCAGCAACTTTATTTCAGATTTGTTGATATTGCCTTTCCTTACTCAGAATGACACTTCAAAAGGTTAGGGCCACATCCTGAGGTGGTGGAGATGAGAAACCCACATTTTTCCTTTGAAAAACCTATTTCTCCTTGCAATGATGCTCCAGTTGGGCTCGTTAATCAAACAGTACCATAAACCACTGAATTTATCCCAAGCTTGTGATTGCATCTGCAGCTACAGCACTCCTGCCTGTCTTTGGCAAGTCTTGTTTTGGAAACCTTTGGGTTAAACTCAGAGGTGTTTTATCTCAAGGAATGGGGAACTGCAGCTTAAGCATCAAAGGTCCCCACTAGTAAAACTTCCAACAATGCTGCCTCTGCCCTCCAGCCCTCACAGACCTGCCCTTGGCTGCAAAGCTGCTGCACAAGGGGGTGCCCCAGTCTCTACATAATTCCTCCAGAATTCTGGAAGCAATGCCCAGCTCAGGCTCTTCCTTGTTGTGAAAGACTCCTGGCTGGAGGACCGTGGAGTCAGAGCCTCTGAAGCTGCTGCATAATAAGCTGTATTCTTTTTCTAAACATCACTAGACAGTTCGATAATAATTACATGAACTTTGTAATCAGCCAAACCAGCGTAGGCATCTACTGACCTACACGTAGCATTTGTGAGTAATTTTGCATAAAGGGCAGGTACTTCTGTACTTGGTGCACAGGACTTGTGCACAAACAGCTACAGAAGGAGGGCCCAATTATAAATAAACCATCCTTAGTTGTCACTTTGCTGTCTCTGACTTCCCACGCATTCAAATGGTGAGACTGATTCATTTAATCTTACTCTAAAGCAGCAAACCACAGAGGCAGTTTCCCGACAGTTGCTTAAAAAAGTGTAGCTTGGCTCTCTTAAATTGCCTTCCCTTGCATTATATTTAGACATTGTGATTAGAGTATCTGTCACGATATGCTTTAACTTTGAGGCAGAAGTTCGAGCCGCTTTCTGAAAGCAAACGGAGATGCTCCCAGGAACCAAAAGGGCATGAGCGCCGGGTTTCAGCGTTTAGGAGCAGAGATGTTCAGTGCTGCTTGCACTGCCGGCTCCCCCGGCACAGCCAGCCTTATGAAACCTGAGTTTTCAAATAAGTGCAACATTATTTACCACAATGAGACTTCTGGGAAGGGTGGAGGCAGTGAAAGACTTAGCGGCTGTTTCCAAGCGTTTTAGCAATATCAGCTGAGAAATTTTTATGATCTTCCCTTCTCTCCTCCTTCCCTCTTCTTCCCCCCCAAACCTGGCTATTCTTGTCAAAGACTTGGATGCAAAATCTGGACAATCCTGTCATATGAACATGGCTTTTACACGTTTGTGTCACTGCAAAGCAGATTATAATGACTACACTTCATTCATTTTATTCTAATTAAGTCAGTAGAGGTTTCAGTGTAGATACAAACTTGATGTGCAGCTCTGCCCTTGACAATTGCATGCCAAAGAGAATACCTGAAAGCTCTTGTTTTCCTAAATATGCTATTTAATATTTTCTAATGCTCAGGTAAAAACAGTCAGTGAATGTGGAGCCTTACATATTGCTATATTATTATGGAGGAGGTTACTAGAGTTACACTGAAGGAGGTTTCCTTGTTCTGTGACTTGCTTTGCCAGAGCACTTATCAGATACTGAACTGTGAGTTCACCTGCTGACCACTATCTGTGATGAGAAGACCCCCAGATTCTATCAGACTCTCAGCCACTGCTCTGGCTGCAGGAGCTCTACAGCAGCCTAGCAAATATGACCAAAATCTGGCAGACAGGACAAGGTGAAAGACCCTCTGGATCCTAAGGTACATGGGGAGACAGGGAGGGTTCTGTGTAGAGGGGGAATGGTAGGGAGCAGATGCCATACCGCTGTTGCCTGTTGTTAACCTGGAAGAAATGCTGCTGTGGAATTCAACACACTGAATTAAAAGGTGAGTTTCTCCCATGTGCCATGTATAGGATGCCTGTCTCCTCTAGCTGATCTACAGAGAACTGTAAATCTTTTATTGCTTCCACATACCCTCATAGAAACTTGTGCTTTTAGTTTAATGTGTAGAAAACTTCAAGTCCTACATCCAGATCTTAATGTTCATCCAAATATGATTGGATTACCATTCTTTTAAGATCTGCTATATTCCTCTTCTTTCAGATAAAAATGTTGTGCTAGAAGTTTTCCACCATCCCTGTGTCTCTAGAGAGAATCTTGGAGACTCGGAGGTGACTTTTCTGTGAAATGGTCTCAATATAATTCCAAAAATACTTCATAATTTGGAGTCTGCTCCTCAACCTCCAGCAGAGATCAAAGAGATCCCAGAAAAAAATTAAGCAACATCCATTCCTAGGAGCTGAGCCTTTGGCTATAATCAATCAATCAACTACCCTTTTATCAGCCAGATATAAATTGACTTGGGGCATTTTGGAGCCAAAGGCTAGTGTAAGGCTGCTGGTTTAGGCTTTGTTTCCATCAAAATATTGAGTCCAAGGACAGATCTTTGTTTTCAGTGTTTTTTACATCTTCTTGTTATTGAATATGGATATTGAAATGAAGCATCTGTGTAAAACTTTTTCTTCCTTCTTTTTGATCAGTTCTGATGGTTTTAATTGATGTCCAAGGAGAAAGCTGGAAATGATTTAGAGATGAAGAAGAAAGGAATGGCACTGCCATTTAGAGATGAAGAAGAAAGGTAAGCCCTGCCTATGGGACAGCAACCCTGGGACACACCGAAAATGCTTGAATAAAGAAGGTGCCGTGAACCAACATTTATCTCCTGCTTACCTTAACAGCAATTTCCTTACCCTCAAATTTTTAGGAATGAAAAGCTGTAAGGATCACTAGTTTCACTAGGACTTTTCCTTTATATATCACTGCTCACTCAAGACTTTCAGCCCATTACACAAGTTGCAGTGATGTGCTTGGCAGGAGCCCTTTGAAGCACATACTGCCATTCCTGCCAGCTTGGTTTCCCCAGCAGAAGAGCAGTGGTTGAGGGAGATGAAGGGATGGAACCTGCAATGCTGGGATGCCCTCACTTTCCTCACCCTCCCAAGTTGCTCGTGCCCCCCTTGCTTTGCCCCCACACAGGTTTCTGGTCTCACAGCCCACCTGCAGGCTCTGCAGGAATGACAGCTCATTGCCAGATGCTGTGGTGCACCAGGCAAACAGGGAGTGGGCACCCAGCAGCCAGTGACCAGCAAGTCAACGATCCTATCCTTTGATTGCTGAGGGCTGCTCCCTAACGCCAGTAGATTTGCAGAGAACAAGCAGAGCTGGAGTCAGGTTACACTGACTCCCAAGGACCAGGCAGCAGCTTCCCAGGGAAAATACATGCCCACGTAAATAAAGAGGGAAATAATTATAAGGGAGTAATTAACTGAGCAGAAGTATAAATGGAAAGCAGAAGCAGAGCTGAAAGACAGAAAGAAAAGAAAAGCGCTTGAGCTTTTTTGTGGATGCAGAGGCTTGCATTTTGCATTTAAAGAAATAGAGGAAGAAATTTAAGTATGTATTTAGGAAAAAAAAAAATCCAATGGGAAATGTGAAAAGAACCAGAAGCTTTTGCGAGGCAGCCTCTGAAGAGACAAAGCTATAAATGCACAAATCCAAATATCAACCTTTGCTTCTTAAACAGTAAAAAAATCAAGTAGTTCATTCATTACAGAGTGAAAGTAAACTTCTGGGAAAGCAACTGACAACAGTGCTGGGAATTCCTTACCCTGTCACTTTTGCTCCTGTCACTGGGCAGTATAAGTGAGGTAGTTATTAGAAGTGTTATTTATTCCAAGAAACATTGCATTCCTTTTTTTCTCACCACTACCTTGCTGATAGTCAGGTGTATTTGTTGAAACATGCTCAAAGCCCTGAGTTGCACTACAATCAGTATCCCAGCGTCATCCACTCAGCTGGTCACTGGAAGGATGAAAGACTCCTATCCAGTGAGAGACCCTTCTTTCCCACAGAATCGTGGAAGGGGTTGTGTTGGAAGGGACGTTTACACGTTATCTAGTTCAACCACCCTGCCATAGACATCTAGATCAGGTCACTTCATCTAGATCAGGTCACTCAGAGCCTTATCCAACCTGACCTTGAATGTTTCCATGGATGGGGCCTTTGTCACCTCTCTGGGCAACCTGTGCCAGTGTTTCACCACCTTCATCGTAAAAAATTTCCTGTGTATATCAAGTCTGAATCTACACTCCTTTAGTTTAAAACCATTACCCCTTGTCCTGTTGCTACTGTCCCTACTAAAAAGTCTGTCCCCATCATTCTTATAAGCCCCCATCAGGTACTTGAAGGCCACTATTAGGTCTCCCAGGGGCCTTCTCTTCTCCAGCTGAACAACCTGAATTCTCTCAGCTTTTCCTCACAGGTGAGGTGCTCCAGACCTCTAATTGTCCTCCTCTGAACCTGCTCCAGCAGGTCAATGTCCTTCCTGTGTTGGGGACCCCAGAGCTGGATGTAGCCTTCCAGGTGGGCTCTCACCAGAGCAGAGAAGATGGGCAGAATCACCTCCTTTGACCCGCTGGCCACGCTGCTTTTGATGCAGCCCAGCATACAGTTGGTTTTCTAGGCTGTAAGCACATATTGCTATCTCTTCATTCTTCTCATTAAGGAAAAACTGACAAAAAGGGTAGGTTTTATGGCACATGCAGAAAACCAGCAGCTGCCAATGACAAATCTCCCTTGGACAGATACAGATGATGGTTCTTAGTCCCTTCCTAGAGGGATGTCCTGCCCCATTAAACAAGCTGCTGGTGAGTGAACCTGGGGCAAGCACTAAATAGAAAATGGCTTATCAGGGAAGCAGGATCTCACTTACAGAGCTCCTGACTGAAAACCTAATCTTTAACTTTCTTGCAAAAGGCTAGGTGGGAAACAAGTCTAAATATGCTTTGTTTGCTCAACAACACAAGGTACCTTCTGTACTCTGGTCTCTCATGTTTCAGGATGAAAGAAAATTCAGCAGCCAATTTGTCACCAAATTAAAATCACCGCTATCAAAATCATTCTGGATCCAAAAGAGAGGAATAAATTTGATTGTACTTGTAGAAATGTATTTGGGGCAATGTGAAAGAGCCTGGACCAGCTGCTTCTTGCTTAGCTCTTATGTAGGCAACACCTGCATGGATTGCAGTTGTGGTTGTCTGAGTGAGGGCCAGCTGTGCCATGAACTGAGATGGAGGGGCTGGTGCTTGGAGACCACACTATGTTCCTCTGCCTGGCATA
The DNA here is from genome assembly GCF_003945725.1 of Corapipo altera. NCBI lineage: Eukaryota > Metazoa > Chordata > Aves > Passeriformes > Pipridae > Corapipo > Corapipo altera. Next base: position 11,034,974 of record NW_020884873.1, read on the forward strand.
CTCCAGAGTCCCCAGAGACAGGAATGTCAGGTACATGCTGGCTGTTTTCTCCAGCCCGGTTAGGAGATAATGGGAGTGACACTGTAGGGAAAAAATTCAGACAATGTGATTTAAAAAAAAAAAAAAAGGAAATAAGGTAAAAACTCCTCCATGATTTTGTGGGTCTTTGAGCATGCTGGGTGGTGGGGCTGGAAGTGGGGAAGCACAGAACACAGACAGACTGTATTAATTTGATAAACTAGAATGACTACTGTATTTTGACACTCCATCACTGTAACTAGCTTTTGGTGAGGCAGGGTCTTTGGCCAATGCTTTTTCTAAGGAGGATTTCTCTGTCCTTATGCTTACCCTGCCTACCAGCCACATGAGAGCTGTGCTGTTTAACCCTCCTTCCCCTCATTTGTATTCCCCATTCCCACACAACCCATCGGCAGTGTAGCATTACTCCCCTCCCCCAAACTTTCCCTCTTTCAGTTGGTGTCACCACAAAGGAATAGATTATTACTGACACTGATTCCAATTTAATCCTCCCAATAATCTGATTTTTCCAAGCCTATTTATATCCTTGAAATGACAGTAAGGTTTAAAGTGATACAAATATCTGAGCCTAAGCGCTGGTACTATCCACACCAGTCTGTTCCAGTTTTGACCCTCCAGAATAAAGTGTAACCCCAGATATTATTTGATAAATCCCTTCCCATGTGTTTTTAGTGCTAGACTGGTCCTTGGTTACTCTTTTTTACTAGCTTTTTCACATTACAGGTTTACTCTCTGTTACACTGGTAACAAGCTGAAGTCCCAAAATAAGTTTTAAAGCTCATATAAATGTAGAATTTCTTTTCCCTGTGTGGATTTTAATAACTTTCTGGTGTCTGGAAATGATCAAGAAGTAAAGCTTTCATAGCAATGTAAGAAGTATAAACCCACTCTAGTTTGTTATTTCATCCAGCAATTTGAGAACTTTTTTTATTTTCCTGGGCTTTAAGGTGATCAGCCAATGTTTTCTCCCATCCCCATTCTCCTTAAGAAGCTTATTAATGTTTTACATTCAAAATAAAGACAAACCAATCTGAAAACAAAGCCATACTTAGGGCTGCACATTGTAAATGTGCTTGCTGGACTATTTCCACTATTTGTAACCAATTCATTTTAATATTGCTCCTACTTCTTGCTAGATCTGCAGAACTTCAGCTCACACATAGCCCAGGAGTAGTTCAACCAGAAGTCAGCAGGTTTTTGTTCTTTTTTTCCCCCAGTCTTATAATTCAATGCACTGACTTGTTTATATAACCGAATCCTTTTGTTTCTCCAAAAGGGACTTGGCTATTGCACTGAGCGACAACACCCGTGGTAGGTGATGGTCTGTTTTTTCCAAAGCAAAGACTTCAGTTTTCAGCAGAATTTACATTCCAGTAATAAATATTTAAAGGAATTATAATGGAACTGAAGTAAAGAATGTCTCTCTGAAACACACACACACGTGTATACACACACACACAGAGACAAGCACACTCACAGTCAATTAGTCTGGGGTTGCTCTGATGCAGATGGTGCCTCTGTTCAACTCCTGAAGTAGTTTGCTTTTCCCATTAGAAAACTTGTCCACTTCGGATTTTTAATACCCCATAAAAAGCTTATAAAATGTTATTCTTTATTGTCTATGTAGCAGATCATTCAAACATCTATGTCAAAGGCATTTTCTGCAGCAGGGTCTCTTTCTGCCCCTAAAATAAATGTAAGAAAGAATACAATCTGTGCTGATTTCTTGCTGTCCTTTCTCAGGTATGAGCTTTAGGATTTTCAATCATTTCTATTTTATTTTGCAACAGACTAAAATAAATGACACCAGAATGGCAGTTTTGGAACGTAACAGGACTACACAACTACCTTTTGGCTTCAAATGTGTAGTCTACTATAAAGCAAATAAGACACTGATGTACTTTTCTATTTACAAAGCTTGTATTTGTCCCTGTGGGCATAACACCAGGTGATGTCTTACTTAATGATGGTGAAGATTGTATATATGACATAAACAAAAGAGCTGCTTTTTAAAAATACAAAAAAAAAAAAAAAGAAGAAGAAAATATTCCAGCTCTTTTGAGGAAGTAGAATGAATTGACTCCAAAAAGGAGAATAATGAAAACCAAAAGGCGAAAGCAGGAAGAATGTGGCATAAATATTGGAGTTACCTGCAAATGTCTCCCTCTGCAAACCAAACAGTATTTATTCTGTACAGTTTTATCCTTATCTTTTCATTTGCACTGAACGGTGCCCACAGTAGTAGCACTACAGCTGGCTGAGTATAATGCCCACTGATCGCTGCCCACCCAGGAGGTATCAGAGCCTCCTTGTCCCTTCTCATGCCCTGGTCTGCCTCATTCCATGAACAGCTTCACCATGAGGAGGCCTGTTACCCGTGGAGGAGTTAAAGGGCTGTAAGGCAAGAGGTTGTGAGGGAGGGTTACATTTGTTTTTTTTCATTGCTGTGTGTAGGGCTAAGCAGCAAAATAGTACTTCTTCTCCATTTCCACTCTATCTCTGTTTTTTCACCTTTGAAATCTGGTTATTCTTAGCTCACTAAGTTTAATTTGCTGACCGGACATGAACATATCCATCTTTCATGTTGATCCTGGCTTAAACTCAGCAGAAACAGAAGTAAGAGTGGAAAATAACCCGTCTGACAGCTAGAGACAATGATACTGAACCAGTTTAGGAGAACTGGAGGGTGGTCACAGGTATGTGGAAGGTCTCTGTCTGCTCAAGGTAGTCCACAGCTAGAGAACAAAAGGGCGAGTGTCTGTGGACATGAGCGCATGGACATGCACACCCCAGTGGAGAAGCAGGGATAGATGCTTTTATAGTCATCAGCCCTTATTGCTGGATTCAGCTTTCTGCAGGCATCAATGCAGGGAGGCAGCCCTAAAGAAGTTTACCTTCATCGAGAGACACCTTTGGAATGGATCAGCTGGCCAGGAGGGGGAATGAGAAAGACCTCCTGCAGGAAAGGGGAGATCCATCTAGGGTAGAAGAAGCTCCTCCTAGGAGAGAGGCAGGCAGGGATGGAGGCAGGAGGGCCTCCCACTCCCACAGCACACTCTTCCCATGCCAGCCCTGCTCCATCTGCTGGCAAGAACAATGTGGAGCCTCTGCCGTTTGCCCGCCGGGATCCAGCTCCTCCTGTCCTCCCCCTCAGCCCAGATTCTGTCCATGTCTTCATTTCATCTGCCTCAAGTGGCAAGGGTGAGAAGAGCAGAGCCTTCCCCAGGCACAGGAGGGACAACAACCCTTACTCTTGGATCCTAGGACAAGGAACTGCTCTTCCATGAACTTCCCTCTACTTTAGCCTCTAACATCTTCTCAAAGTTACAAATGAAGTATTGTGCACATTGGGTATTTACCATCTGATCACTGCTCACCTGTGGTCAGTCAAACCCCAGTGGAAATACCCTGCAAATCCGCTGAGGCTGCATGGCAGACTGGGATACTGCTGGGGACAGAGTGAGATGGCAGCATCAGCTCCTGCCTCAGCAAGTGCCCAGGAAAGCACGGTGCAGCTATGAAAGGTGTTCAAGGAAAACACCTCTGCTTTGCTGCTCAACAGTTTGCAAGGTTATTGTTTTGGCTCTGCCTCCATTTTTCCCTTGCCTACTAGGTGTTTAAGAGAATGTGCTGAGGAAAGCTCTGACTTTTTCAAAACATGGAAGCAATATGGAAAGCTTTTGCTATGTATGAGCCTGCATAGCATTGCAAACTTGACTCACCTCTGCACGAGGAGTTGCAGGCTGGTTGCAGCTCCCCTGTGAAAGGCAGTGGGATTTTTTAGCTCTGGCACCATTGGCTTTAAATGTTTTTTCCTCTTGTCCTACCTTCTGCTATTGGGAAATCATCTGCACCTGGATTTTGCTTCTCTTTTCCGTGTGGAAAAAGAAGTATGTTCATCCTGCTGTGGCTCTTACATATGGCAACTTTCAGCTCTGAGTTACAGGCAGTCAGGTGAATGGGGTGGGCTGAGGTTCCCCACGTCATCCAGCCCCTCAGGGAGGGAAGGAGGGCAGCCAGCATCAGACCAATGTTTACAGAAAGTTTAGTCTCCAGTGGATTTCCCTACTCCAACAAAACAATAGGAGGGTCTTGTGCTATATTATCCACGCTTCCTCTTTATTCTGATATTATCTGTGAACTCTTGCAAATAATAGATGACTGAGACCATTTTTGTTCTGGGAAATAGGAAGATGAAAACATTAGACAGACTTTAGCAGTTTCAATAGACTTATTCATGGTGTATGTAGTTATGCAAGTCAGGAACTAGCAAAATACCTGTTGGAATAAGTAATAATCACAAAAGCAGTTCTCTTACATCTCCTTTTCAGTAAGAGATATTGTCTCGGTCAAAACAAAAGAAGAGTTCAGAACAAAACAAAAGTTCAAAACAAAAAAAGAAAGCAAGCATAACTCCACTCTTAATGCCACCAAGATCTTGGGAAGCAATCCATTCCAGCTCTTCTATGTGTCTGCTTAAATACAGGTGTTCTGATGTTCTAATATAAATTGCATGCTGGTGATTAATAGATCTTCTATCACTTGGACTTGAACTGAAGTCAAAGGAACATACTCTTCCCCCCCCCCCATCTTCTTTTTCTTTTCTAAACCTGCATTAAAATAGATTATTCAGAAATCTTGGAATGAAAAGTGCTAGGTCAAAACTCACATTTTTCTAGCAAGTCTATGAAAACTTACTTTAAAAAGTCACATACTGTAGAATCTCAATTATCCTGGAAGGCTTATCCAAGTTATGGCTTAAGTATGCTGTTCATGTGCTTGTTCTAGAAGTACAAGATGAGCTGTAGTGCTCTGCAAAGCAGCTAAACCCTTCCCTGGGCCAAATGGAGTCCAGAAGCCATTCAGTGGATTGACTTGGGCGCAGGAGTCCTGCAGCTTCCTTTCAGTCTCGTGCAGAGCTGGGCTGTGTCTCAGAGCTAGAAGCCACAGAGCAGTGGTTCCTCTGCAATTCTGGCAGGACTCTGTGTCTGCCTCTGTGTCACATCGTCCTCATCTGGGAAGTCTTCTTGCATTGTCATGCAACTGCACAGAGATGGCTGTGGTGTGGTGCTGCATAGAAGCTTTATGGGTACCACCTGTCTCCATACCAAAACCTTCTGCATCACTCATGTATTATTACTACATATTATCTAGGACCTCCTTTCGTTCTCCTCCTCCTCTTCACCCCAAGTAAAGAGGGCCTGTTGGTGTATCCATGGGCTTAATACCTAGTGGTCTTGGAAGAACCTCTCTGGCTCATTGCACATTAACATTGTTGACATTTTTTATGCATATGCAATTAATAAAAATTGGGCAAAACTTTAAAGCTTTGGCTATACTCTGGACAGATTATGAATTTTATGTTCTCTGTGAAGTATTGTTAATACTTGCTACCCACAAGGGCTAATTACTAAGAGCAGATTTTACTCTGAAAGAAAGGCTTTCTCTCCTTTGCACAGCCTTCCTCTCCACGTTAGAAAAACAAACATTCCCAGTTAGGCAAATAGGGCCATGCTCCCAAAGGGGTTTTTTGTCAGTCTTGTGGCATTTAGTGTTCCTATTGATCTCCCAAATTCAGGACAGCAGTGACTGTGTGAGAAACTTCATATCTAGTTTTCCAAAGAAATGCTCAGCTTTTGGGAACAGATGGCTAAATAAAGGCTCAAACGCAAGGTAAAAACAGAACGTGCAGTTTAGGCTCACCTTGCATAAGTTCACCAATTTGGGTGAAGGTAGCTTTTGAACTGAATGGGGCAAACTAATTCAGAATAAAGCACTGTTAGCGTGAAATATATGTCCAGCACAGGGAAGGGGAATTCTGCAAGTGGAGGTACTCTGCAGCAACTCCCAAAGTGGATAAGCCCTTAATTACTTTTAAAATCTCACCATTACTAAGCTGTGCTTATAATTTCTAGAGGCCTTGAGTTTCTGGAACAACTGGAGTATGAGATTCAATTGCATTCACTTCAGTGGAGGATACGGTTAAGTATCAGCACGTTTGTTGGCTTGAGGCCAGTCATTAACTAATTAGTGTATGGGAACATTTAAGTTTTTCCCATCTGATTTTGCAAAGTTGTTTGGCAATACTTGCTTATGAGCTTTTTTCCCCTCACTTTTTCCCCTCTCCCTTCACAGCAAAGCAAACCTCCACCAGAAGCAAAAAGAGAATTGGAAGTACAGTAACTTCCCATTTTTCCTTTACTGTAGTAAAAAATATTTGCTGAGTTTTGCTATGTTTTTTAATGCACACACATATATATAAAACACACACACACACACATATATATATAGTTTTAAAAAAAAAATATTCAAAAGGTTTCAGAGTGTTAGTTTCCTTTGCGGCCACGCAAAGCCTCCCTTCCCAGCAAGAGCGTGTCGGTGGGAGCGCGAGCGGGGCAGCACTGGAACTACAACCCCCAGAGGGCGTGTCGGGGGGAAGCCGAGGAGGAGCAGGGCAGAGAGGCGCGGGGCCTCCTGGGAGTTGTAGTTCCTCGGCTGTGCCTGGCCCCTATCCAAGCACCTCTGTCCCGTGGGAGGCAGCTCTGACTCCGCGCCCCACCGCTCCCCTCGGGCTGTTGCAGGGCAGCTCCCTGCTGGCAGCCCAACCAGGAACCGCTGGAGGAGGCATGGGAGACCTGTAAAGGTAAGGATCTCCTAGTACTTGCCGTGGAGTAGGTGGAGGAGCGGTGGTGTAAATCCTGTTGTCCCCTCCAGTCCTCCTCGCGCCGTGCTTTTGGCTGCGAGGTGTTGCCATGTCGTTCCCGTGGCACATTTGTTGGCCGAAGTCATCGGGGCTTGGGTTGGCTGGCAGAACTGTCAGCACGTGGGACCGGCTGTGTGGAGATGTCATTCTCCCCTGCAGCCATGCAGAAGTGTGGCTGTTGGCTCCTTTAGACAAAGGTTAGTGGGATAAATTAATCATTCAATCATAGAAAAACTGGAGGTGGAAATCCCACTCCCTACAGGAAGTGGAAATCTTTCTCTAGTGAATAACATCCAGGTTTTTGCTGAATTTAAGCTTGCTTTATAAGTACTTTTTTTTTCCTCTTAAGTTGACTCTCTAGGTCTTAGCAGAGAGAATTAGCCAAATACAAATTTGCATAAGTGGCTGCAATTGTCTCTGCCTGTGTACATTTCCTTCTTCCAGTGTATCTGCTGTTTGCTAAACTGGAGGCAACTGAAAGTCTTAGACTGTTCAGATCACTACAGTGAAAATCCTTGGAAATGCTACCATTTCATCCTGCTGCTTAATAAAACAGAGCAGTGGTCAACATAGCGCAAGGAGGAGAAATGGTTTTGTGTGCTTCATGGGCCAGGTAAAACACTCCTGAACATCTCTGGCAAGCAGGTGCCTGGGAAACTATTCTAGCCTTGCTGTTAGTCCTTACACCTGAGTGTAAACTTGCCAGAGAGTTTTGGGAAATACCTTGCAAAAGGATGCTCTGCACACCTGCCATGGCTGAATGCACACGAGATCCCCCATGCATAGAGGCTTGGTTCAATGACACAGTTATACCCTAATGGTCCTTTCCTATGAATAATTTACTAATTATTCTGAAGACCGCAGATTTTTGCAAAACAGTAATTTGCATTACTTATGGTCAGGGTCACTGGTTCTCAGCTACTGCTTCTGGGGTGAAACAGCAAGCAGTGGGCAGGCTAAAAACTGTGGGAGCAGAATGGGAATTTTTAGTTAAGGCTACCGATGCAAGACCCTATTTAAACAAAAAAGGTGAAAGTGAAGACAGTCCTAGTAAAAGGTCTCATGCAAGAGAAGATGTGAAAGGCAGTTCTCAGTTCTGCTGGGAATTGCATTTTAATGGCAGCAAAGTAGCTTTGCTGTTGATCTCCGCAGATGTTGCCAAATGCTGAAATGAACAGGCTTGGACAGTGAAGCAGTTAGCTTCCTGTTCAGAGGCTTGGCAGCTCTGGGTCAGTGTGGAGGTATGGCTTTTGGGTGTGTTGGGTTTTTGCATCCTGGGCAGCAGGAGTGCTGTTGTACGGAAAGGCGGAAAGCAGAAAGCTAATGAGCTGGTGTCTTCCATGAATCAGGCATGCAGAAATGTTAAACACAGTACCCTCTGCTCTAAAACGAGGATGCTGTAGCTAATGGTAGAGGTGTTGGTAAGAAGTGCTAAGCTTTCTAACAACTAGTCCATTACCTTAAAAATCCCAACAGCTGTAATGGGGAGGGCCCATGGGCTGCTTTCCATGGGAAGTTTTTCATATACCTCATAGACCTATGGTGTATTTGATGTTCTTGCTGTTTACAGTATTAGTCACACTGCTAGTATGTTTGTAATAGAAACTAACTTATGGAGGCATCTGAATCTGCAAGCATTCCCTACATATTCAAGAAACTTTCTCAAATGTGAACAGCACTAATATAAAAAACAGGGATCATACCTGGCATGCAGCCTTGCTGAACTTTGAATGTTTCTCTGTACACTGACAGTACCTATGGCAACTTAAGCCAGGGTATGAGAACCTCTGCAAGACTGTCTCCAGAAAGGCATGAAACCACTGAAAACCCTGAGACAGGGCAGGGGCTGGAGGAGGAGGATGGTGGTGGTGGCAACAAGCATCATGCAGGCAGCAACAACAGGTGGTGGGTGCCTCTCCCCCTCCCTTCTAGTGGTGAAGGCTGTCCCAGCAAAACACATGGACCTCCCTACTCTACCTATCAGCCAGTAAGGCTGCAATTTTAAAACAGGCATGGATTTTCCTGTTTACCTGTCAGCATGCCTCCCAAATGGCAATTGTGTCGGTTTTGTTTTCCTTTCCTCATACATACCAGAAATCAAACAGTATGATATGGCTAATGAGATTATATTATATTATCTATTATCTATTATCTATCTATTATCTATTATCTATTATATTATATATTATATATTATATATTATATATTATATATTATATAT